>NC_056706.1:8003731-8006571 GCF_018831695.1 Puntigrus tetrazona
TATATATATATTTTTTTTTTGATTGCTGCATATAATTTGTTTTATAAATCTGATTTTATGAATTTATGAATTTTAAAATTTTTATGGTTCAGCTGTGTCAATTGATGACAATATTAAACTTAGTACAGAGAAATATTCTAAGTCATATTCCACATATCATATTCCACAAATAAATTCAATAATCAGTTGAATCAAATCAATCAAAATGAAGTATTTATGTTTTGTCACAACACACATGGCGTTTGAAATGCAGCTGCCTACCCAGTCAAAATGAAAAGGAGTCGTTCTAAATGTGCCCGAACTAGTTGACTCTTTCTTTAACACTGCTCTTTCTCTTTTTTCCCCACGCTGTGGCGTCAGCCATCTTAGATGAGGACTGCGGCCTAGAGTTGGCCTTCCTGCTGGACAGCTCTGAGACGGCCAAGGACAACCACCAGCAGGAGAAAAAGTTCACTATGGACATTATAGAAGGCCTCCAGAGCATCCGCTTGGACACAGGCCGCAAGCTCAGCTGGAGAGCGGCCCTGCTTCAGTACAGCAGCCACGTCATCATCGAGCAGACCCTCAAACAGTGGAAAGGCTCGGAGAACTTCAAGAGCGGCATCGCTCCGATGGCCTACATCGGCCACGGCACGTACACCACCTACGCCATCACCAACATGACCAAGATATTCCTGGAGGAATCGAGCCCAGAAAGCATCAAGATCGCCCTGCTCCTCACAGACGGGACCTTTCATCCCAGAAACCCAGATATCTTCTCTGCTATGGCTGACGCTAAGAACCAGGGCGTGAAGGTCTTCACGATAGGCATCACTCGCAGCGCCAACGAACCTGCCAACATCGCAAACCTGAGACTGCTGGCCAGCACCCCGGCCAACAAATTCCTCTATAACCTACAGGACACCAACGTCATGGAAAAAGTCCTAATTCAGATAGTAAGTATGGTCTGGCCAATCACTCATTCTGTTCTGTATAGGCAGGCCCGCACAAAATTCTTCAAACATTTCTTAGAAGTGTTCAAATTCTATTCATTCCAGCAACTGGAGCATATTTGTGTTCATTATTTTGGCTTCAGCTACCAATAAAGGCACATTCAACTTCATTTATTACCTTTTAAATCCATTTCACTCATTTGTTTGGTAGCCTTGGTCATTTTAAGGTGACCTTGTAATATGTACTTACTATCATAATAACAATAAATGACACATAGTTACAAAGCAACCCAATAAACCAAAGCCTAAACCTAACACTAACACTAACCATAGAGCAAATACACATAGTTAATTAATATCACCCACTGCTTAAATAGACGCCGTAACAAGGACACCTTAAAATAAAATGTAGTCTTTTTTCCCCTAAAATGAGTTCAGGAAATGCAAAAAGTCTCCTGATTGTGTCTGGGCTTGTTCGAGCGTGAAAGCGTTACAAGCTACTCAAGCTACTTCTAGCAAAGAAGCACATGTTTGAGTGTCTATACAGATTTCCAGATCATTCCATTTCAATTCACAAGCTTCTATTTTAGGATTTGACTTGATTTGTGCATATTTCAGTTGTACTGTCTATTGGTAGATGACAAAATTACTAAATATCATATCATCGTTTTCACACAGACTGTTAATAATATAAGCTGAAAATGGTGTGTCCGTTTTTAGAGGATGCATTAGACTGTTTAATCTTTGTGAACTCGTTTGTTTTTTTGATCTGGATATTAGTATTGGTTGCACTGTATGTTTTCGATTTACTAAAAAGAACTGGTTTAAAAGAGTCATCATCGGGAATTCTAAACAAAGTTCTAGTTCGAGGACGTGGTCGATTCAATCCAAATTCACACTGATTACTCAGCTCTCATAATTCTAAAATTGTCTAATTGTTATATACTGTTTCTTTTGGTTTTATCCTCTTTTACATTGTTATTACTATTACTATTGGTTCCGTTCTGATTCAAACATCTGAATCTTTTCAAATGATTCATTTAAAGAGTTGACTCATAAGAGTTATTTGTTGTGCTGGGCATTGGTGTTTGATTCACTAACAATTAAATTAGCGATTCAGAAGAGTTTTTATGATGTGTAATAAACGTTGATAGAGTAATCAGTGTTTTCAAAAATTATATAGAGATTGTTCAAAATGAATATCAAAATTAATAATTGAAAAATCAGTTTTCTGGTCTTAATTGGCCTGTCTTTTATGGTCGGACTTGTCAGTTGGATAGCTTCTAAACTTCTATAAGATAAGTATTTAGACACACAGAAGGTAAAATAATTATGTGCTGTTTTCCTACTTTCTTGGGACTCGTGACACCTAACGATTAGCCTTTCTACACCTAATTTACTATAATTAGAGTAAACACGTCCTCTTGTGGCTTTTTTGGCATGCATATGGGTTTATATATTCCATAAATCCTTGTTGTCGTTCCTGCTGTTATACTGATATGTTATTTAAAGCAGGTTTCATTTTTCACATTTGTGCAGAAATCCCTTTGATATAATTCCAATGTAAAGCAAGACTAGGCTTGTTAAATGATACTATTTCTTTTAACCGCATTTGTTGCTGTAGAGATCTGTATAATGTATGGCCTGATATCAAATGTTTACCCAAAATGCACAAATGAAGGGCTTGGCGAAGAGCAGCGGTTATAATGTAGCAGCTAAAATCTGAACACAATCTAATTGTCTTGTTGTTACTCTCTACACAGGCTCAGCTGGCAAATGATGGGGTAAGTAACTAATATTAAAAGTCTTATGGTAATGCATTAATGCAGTGTTGAGGAAAAGCTAATTATTCCCCCATACTCTGTAATGAAATAAACAGATTTGAAAGATATATACAGTATATATATA
>NC_056706.1:8006671-8007363 GCF_018831695.1 Puntigrus tetrazona
TATACATACACATGCATGTATATATATTTACATAAATCATATGAATTATATAAATATGTACATATAAATACATATAAATACTTCAAAATATATTTTGTATGTGTATGTGTCTATATATAAACAAAAACTTTTCATCAAGATTAATCATTGGCCAGCACTATATATATATATATACACACACAAACACACATATATATTGAAATAAAACTCTTTCCTCTGCATTTAGTGTCCTCTGTCCCCGAAGTGTGCTTGCGAGAAAGGCGAGAGAGGACCCAGCGGCCCCGCGGTAAGTATTTTCACTTCAAACTTCCTCCATCATGGAAGCCACAGGCGCATTTTTCTCTTTTTTTCTATTTCTAAGATGTAAAAGATTGTCAACAGTGGGAAGAGGCGGGCATGATTCTGACATTCTGGATAACTGCTTTGCTTTGTAAAAGTCGGGATAATTATCGTCTTTGTCGGGACCCCTCAGCACCACCTTGGGCGAAACACAAAATAAGATTCCTCAAAAAGAAAAAAAAAAAAGTTTCTTCATGTTCAGACTGTTGAAAGTGAAGAGAATGTAATTGCATGTTTTGGCTAAAAACCTTGGCTTTCAAACACCCACGGGTCCAAAAGTAACGGTTTGCCACACCTGCCAATGATGGGTTAATAGCCTTATTAACACACACACACGTATACATATATATATA
>NC_056706.1:8007463-8019543 GCF_018831695.1 Puntigrus tetrazona
TAAATATAAAGTATAAGATATAAAGTGTAAAGTGTATAAGTGTAAGTGTAAAGTACTAAGCCTTAATGGATTCTGTGCTTACAGAAATCTTCTATCATGCAATCAGTTCTATAATAAACTTTTGTGCCAACTATTTTGACTATTTACATTTTGTAATATTTAAATACATTCTGCAAATTCCATTTGTGCCTAGCCGTAACATAAGATAATCTAAATATACAAGACCTAAACAGGAGTCCACTACTGTCCGCACAGCGTGCATGTTTGACATCTCAGCCATAAATTAATTGATTATATCGCACTCCATATTCCATAATGCATATTTAAAGAAACGGTATCTGGTGTGTTTAGGGTGATCTTGGCGAGCAGGGACCTCATGGAATCAAAGGAACAAAAGGAGAGAAGGTAAAATGTTGCTTCTGCTCACCAAACTTTAGATATGTATGATAATATAATATTGACCAAATTCTGTTTCTTTAGGGAAAAAAGGGACAGAAGGGCCTAGCAGGGGTAGTAGGATATATTGTGAGTAACTTCATATTTCTGATTGTGTGTCATTTCTTTATGAAACCGATATCCTGTCTGTCTCTACAGCTTTTGAGACTGATATCTCGAACTGATGTTGATATTGAGACTTTTAACTATTTTTGAAAGACGTCTCACTAAGGCTGCATTTATGATCAAATATACAGTAAAACGTATGTGTACAATTTAAAATAGCTGCTTTCCATTAGATGAAGATATTGCAAAGCAATAACAACTTCTTTAACAAACAATATTTTTTCCATACAAAGGGGCCACCTGGACCAAGAGGACCTCGGGGATTTATGGGGCCACCTGGTCAACCTGTATATGCTAAATTATCATTTTTATTGTCCATATAAAATATACAAAAAAGGTGAGCAATCTGATTGTTTTAGTAATAATCTGTGTCACAGGGACAGATAGGGGAGCCTGGGTTCACTGGATCACCAGGACCACCAGTATGTTACAAAATCGCATTTATTTTTTATTAATTATTATTCAGTATCAACTTTCAATTCTTTGATGTTTAGAACTTGACCTTTAAGCTTTCTTTAAGGGTCTTATGGGTCCAGCGGGGTTGAAGGGAGTTCCAGGCGTCAACGGACCCCCTGTAAGAAGCACTCTAGTTTTTATGCTTCAATCCAGTAATTTTGACAGTCCTTGAACATCATCATTCCAGTAATCACAAATGATTAAGAAAGTCGTAAAGATTCGTTAGTCAGATCAGTCGCTAATGCATACTATTAATTCTCTTTTATAGGGACAGCTTGGTGAGATGGGGCCAAGGGGACCACTTGGCAAACCAGTAAGTCAATCTTTTATTTACAAAGACTTTATAAAAACCAAAAAAAGAGAAAAAAGTCATATGCCATTATATATTTCAGGGAGAGGAAGGGTCTGATGGTATTATCGGTATTCCTGGTGTTCCTGGACCCCAGGTGCTGTAAACTATGTATTTTATCTTTCTTATTTACATTATGTATTTGTGTGCTCTTGGTCTCCATGATTACACACACAGTATTTTACAGATAGGATCCATATTATGGTTAAGGCATATTCTTAAAGGAAGTTACAGTAATAGTCTTATATAACTGGATTTTGTAACCCATATTGTAATATTGTAGTCATGCTGGAAAATGTAGAATATGACCCAATTCTTATATCAATCTAGCTATGTATTTGCTTGCCTCTTTCCTCTCCTCTATCAAACTACTATGTCTAACTACCGTCATTATCTAACAAACTATTCAGGGAAAACTAGGGGGTGATGGACCACCAGGTCAGAAAGGAGACTCTGTATGTGCATTTCATGTCTTTTTATAAAAGCTTTGAAATTACAGTCACATCTGAAATCGCATTTTTGGTTTTCCTGCATTTACTTGAGGCACACGTATTTCTTATTCAAACAGGGAGATGTGGGAATCGAAGGAGACATTGGGAGTCCAGGACCACCGGGTCTAAAAGTAAGCCTGTGGTTCACTCTTCATGAATAATTATTTACGGTCTCTTCAGATATCTCTCATATTCTTTTGATACAGCAGTGCGCTTCTATGGTAATGCAGCAATATGCTTTCTTGTTTCAGGGTGCCAGTGGAAAACCAGGAAAACACGGACCCTCAGGTGATCCAGTAAGATTATTTCAAACATTAATATTTTAAATGTCTTGTTGTTGTGAGACACTTTTGATATGTTTTAGAGTTTTCTTTTGTAGAAGCTGCTGGTAAAGCAATATATTCATTTCGGTATGTAGTTAGTGAGGCTATACTATTATTAATTAATTAATAATTTAATTAATAATTAAGTATTAACTTCAATTTAAATAATTAGAATATACATTTAGCACTTTCAGTGTGTTGTGAAGGGGGATTTTTAAAAATTTATTTTAATGCTGTGTTTGTTCTTCTTTGTATTTCTGACATACAAGCAGCATGATATAGATGTAAAATGAGATGTAAAATGTTTTCATAAAACAGGTCAAATCGCAGTATAATGGTATTGATAATTCGTATGACTCTAGAGAAAATAATATCATGATTTTGGGATAACTATATTTGTTGTCTTTGTCTGTCTGTGAACTTCAGGGCTTGAAAGCACAGCATGGAAAGAAAGGAGATTCTGGCCAAAAGGGAGATCTAGTGAGTTCACTAAAATATTTACAAAAGCTCTGGCTTTTGTAAACACTTTTTTATTGAGAGCCAGATGTACACTGTTCTCAGATCCCAAAGAACTAGAAATCATTGGATTAAATGTTGAAAGAACTAATCTATCTTCTTTTTGTAAGGGTCCTCCGGGGATGCCAGGGAAACAGGGATTCAGAGGCAGAGGAGGGCAGTCTGGTGTACAGGGAGAGATTGGCCCTTCTGGACCTGCTGGTTCACCAGGGCCCACGGTGAGCGGTGGCTACTAGTAACTAATTCAAAACTGACTAACTAAAACCAGCCGGTTAGTCATTGCATTGCTTTTACTTCAGGGATATGATGGATCTGTTGGAGATCTGGGGAGACAGGGAAATGATGGATCTAAGGTACAGCAGTGTAATTCTCTATTTATCAAAGAAATCTAATATAATGTGTTACTGCATAAAAACAGTTACCTTTTTTAAATGCTATCTTTAGGGAGAGAGAGGCCACCCTGGTATCCAAGGTGCTTCTGGACTGAGAGGAGACAAGGTGATTGATCATTTCTCTCAACGTGTCTTTGGCAAAAATCATACATTAGATTTCACATACTTAATCGATTTCAATAAAACATTATTTTACTTCAAAAGGGTCAGACTGGCCAAGGGGGATTCGTTGGTTTTCCAGGACCTTTGGTAAGTATGATTTCTTAAATAAAACTGCAAGTCATAATTGTGAAGGCAAGGACGCTAATCATTTTGAGTAGATTTGTTTTATCGTAGCTCCCCCTAGTGGTTATTTTAGAAATGTACAAAATCTATCCATAGGTATACATAAATCACACACACACACACACACACACACACACACACACACACACACACACACACACACACACACACACACACACTCATATGACCAGTAGTTGGCACTGGAATTTTTTTTACATGGTATTCAGAGACCACTGTGGAATTAATACACCTCATCAAAGATTCATTCATTCGTTCATTCATTACCGCAATTCCATGGCCTATTGGTTTAGGAAATATAATAAATCTGAAAACAGATGCCTATATACAGTGGACTAAAGAGAGACACTATATCCAAATGTTTTGTTTTACAGGGGGAGATGGGAAAATCTGGAGAACCAGGGCCTGAAGGAGAGCCCGGTATTAAGGTTCCCTTGTACACCAAATCATTACCTTTTAAATATAAAACAACTCATGCAATTACTTACATGATTTAGTAAAGTTTGATCACAGTTTTCTTTGTTCCTTTGGTCATAATTATTTCAGTTACAACAGAAAATATCATGGCCTAATTAACCATATATATCAGATTACTTACACTTTATATTTTTTAATGGGACAGGGCCGACCAGGAGTCCCTGGAGGAACCGGGTTTAAAGGTCACAAGGTAAACTGAGTTTCCTAATGATTGGTATAATTCTATAACACAAACTTAGCATAGCAGTGATTAACTACTGCATAGGCTATAGTGGATTAGCATCCATTTTAGCAAAGTCATGATTATGACATGATTTAGGGACATCAGGGTGTTTCAGGGAGCAGAGGACAGGACGGCATTCACGGTGCATCTGTAAGAGCCACACATACACAATTTCATACAGAATGCCCCGTTAGTTTGCTTCATTAGCCACTAAAAGTGATTTGTGTTACAGGGATCGATTGGACCATCAGGATCAGATGGAGATAAAGGACCTCAGGGTCCCCAAGTAATTCCTCCTCTTATTTTTTTCATGATTTGTTAGACAATGTTTATACTGACATGTACAAAACAACTGATTAAACGTCTGAATAGGGTTTACAGGGAAGGCCTGGTGCACCAGGAGTCCAAGGTCCCGTTGGAAAAAGCGTGAGTTTTATTTTCCTTTCCTGATTGACAGCATTTCCAAACCCTTCAGTCTCTTAGTTATGTAACTCTCCATCTTGTGGTATATTTAGCTGTTAAAAATGTAATAGTTTGCCAATTCTGACATTACTGTCTAAGAATATGACCTACAGCACAATGCTATTAAAAACTTTTTAAAAGGGGGAACCAGGGAGCCTGGGCCTCACTGGCAAACCCGGAAAGCCTGGAATCAGAGTAAGTAATAATTGTTTTTTTCGATTTCATGACACCTAGCTCTTTAGATCAGACTTTATCCAAATTTGAATATTCGTTTTTTTTTTTTCTGTGCTCTTTTTTATAGCAACTGGCAATGAATTTTATGTGGCTAGTTCAGTCTTGATAGTTTTTTTCCCTCAGGGTGTTAAAGGCAGAGAGGGTTCAGTAGGGCTTTACGGCAGTCCTGGAGAGAAGGTTGGTGGTTTGTAAATGTACCAGTCACGTCATGTGACACACCATATGATGACAAAATGTAATGCAATAAAAAGCTGAAAACATTATTAGCTGTATTAAACAGTAATCGGCTGCAGAAGCAAAAGTTTTAAATCAAGCCTCCCTTCATTCACAAGCCATATGTTCTGCTCTTTTAATGTATAGACAAGCACATTTTACAAACATTACATTTGATATTAGGGGAAAAGTGGTGCTGAGGGGCCCAAAGGAAATCCCGGTCAGCAAGTAAGTGCCTTATAGGTTGTATATATATTTTACATTTTTCCTCGTTCATTAACATTGAACTGTATGTTTGAAAACTCTATCAATCTATGAATTTTTCTGTCTAGGGTCTTCGAGGCCTACCAGGAGAGAAGGGCTACAGAGGACCTGCTGTAAAGCATACATTTAACACACATTTGCAATCTTTTTGTCATGATGCAATAGTATCATGTGTTTCTTCACTTAATAATGATGAAACATTATGTAAATGTAATCTTCTAAAGGGCCCACAGGGAAACATAGGGCAGTGGGGTGAAACAGGTCTGCGGGGGCCTGTAGGAAATCAAGGGCCAAGAGGGCCACCGGGGCCACATGGAGTGGCTGGGTACCCAGTATGTTTTTTTGTTTTTTTGGTTTATGTGGTTTATTGTTGTGAGGACTGAGGGAAAGTTTTATCTCTATATTGTATTCTGTCTTTCAGGGTAAAGATGGACCACCTGGACCCATTGGACCTCCAGCAGATAAAGGTGACAAGGTGGGCTTTATTTAAGTTCTATCTTCATTATAATTATGTAAAATGTACTGGTTCTTTCACTGTGGCCTTGTATGAGACGTTTTATTTCTAAATGTCTTGGACGAAGGACTGAGAGGAGCCAGTGGACTGAAGGGAGCTGCTGGTATCGATGGTGAGGAGGTAGATTGCTTATAAATCTTGGTTTTGTTATTAATAAGAAATTCTCCTAAATAATTGATTTGAGTATCATCCATATGTACACTACTTTTTAAAAGTTTGAATCAATAATTTAACAATACAATACAACATACAATAAACTGATAACTGTTTTCTACATTGTTACTATTAAAAACATTTATTGAGCACAAGATTAGGATTTTAGAATGTTTTCTGAAGGTCATATGACATTAAAGACCCATATAACCCCATAAGAGGCTTCTTTCAAAAATATTTCAGATTTGGTAATTGGTAATTGGTAAAAATGGTAATAATTTTTTTAGGGCTCAATGGGTGAAACTGGGCCAGTCGGACCAGCAGGAAGCAAAGGCTTGTCTGTGAGTACAAATTCTTTGATGCTGTATTTTTGCCAACTCCATTTTATACATGTACGTTGTGTTATGGTGTTTTATGTAAATGATACACAGGACAGAACTGTCGGTTGTAGGGTGAGAAGGGTATCGAAGGATCTTTGGGTGATCGTGGCTCAAAAGGAATCCAAGGAGAGAGCGGAAATCGAGGACCTGCTGGATTGAAAGGACAACAAGGACAAGAAGTAAGAATACTGCTGATTTTTTTTTTTATTTCTGAAGTACAAAATATCATAAGTTATTTTTTTTTGTCAGGGGTTGGGTGGTTCTCTAGGGCAGAAGGGAGATCCTGGATCCCCTGGTGAAAAAGTGAGTTTTTTAATAAAGTTTGCGGAGGTGTTTAAGTGAAATATTAGTCAAATACTTTTAGTGTTGAGATGTTTTCTGTTTGTTTTTGTTTTTCTCAGGGTCAGACAGGTGTGAGAGCTCACTCTGGGTTTGTAGGAACGTATGGTCCTGGAGGGAACATGGGAAAATCTGGTGAAAAAGGCGACAAAGGTCTACGTGGGCTTGTTGTGGGTACTACTTCCTCTTTTACAGCTAATGCATCCTATGAAGAAGTATATTAATTTTGTTATATGGGTATCATAGGGTGAGGCAGGACCAAATGGGCTGCCAGGTCCAAATGGTGCTATTGGGTTACCGGTAAGTTAGGTTTGATGTATTTGATTTATTGTATATTTTGGGATATACATTTTAACATTAATTTATTCCATTCAAATTTAGGGTTTGCATGGAAAAAAAGGGTTTGTCGGACAAAGTGGAAAACTTGGACCAAAAGTATGTTTTTATTTCCACTTTGTATGGTATTTCCAAGTTTGGTATGCTCTGTTACATCGTCATATGAGTAAGTGCATCTGTTGTTTTTGTCCCCTGCAGGGAGAGCCTGGAGATAAAGGGAATCCAGGCAGCCCTGGGAAGATTGGATCAATTGTAAGTTTTTACCTTTGAAGATGCATGCATTATTTAGAAAATGTTATGCGGTCTTACTAACCCAAATTGATGGAATTTTACATGTTGTCTACAGGGTGTTTCAGGCCCAAGTGGGAAGAAAGGAGAGCTTGGAACAGGAGGCGAAATGGTGAGCTAACACTTTACAACCAGATTGGTTTCCAATCTAAAGAATAGAATATGGAGCATTTCACACTGACATACAGTATGCTCAAATGGAAAGCGTTAACATTTAAATGATCTACGCTCCTGTCAAGGGGCCCGTGGGTCAGCCAGGAGCTGTGGGTCATCGTGGACTAAAGGGAAAACTAGGACCTTCAGGACCTTCAGGGGGAAAAGGATTCAAGGGTCAACCAGGGCCAAAAGTCAGTGGTGCAATATTTTTAGATGTATCATTTAATCAGGTCATTTAATGTCTTCACCAGTTGTTTTTGTGATTCTTTCACACAGGGAATGAGCGGTTCTCATGGAAGGAGAGGAAGTAAAGGTGTTGCAGGAAAGCCAGTGGGTTCATGCATTTTTTAGGCTTTTATTGACTTGACAAGCAGCTTTACTAGTATTATTTCATATTTGCCTACACAAACAAATCAAAGTTTGTACGTATATTGTATTATTGTCTAGGGACCTCATGGACCAAAAGGGAAACATGGTAATCCTGGTCTACCTGGAAAACCAGCAAGTATCCCTAACACAAATATGTGAACCTTCTGACTATTTTATGATTGTGCCAAACATGATTGACTTTTACACTAATGATATTTAAGGGATGCAGTGGTACAGATGGACTGCTGGGAGTTATAGGCAATGAGGGTGACCCAGTGAGTAGCTTCCTTTTATTTACATTTTATATAGTGCTTACCAATGCAAACCTCAACACTAGTCTTACGTGTTACTGTCTTGTTTGGACTTTTATGTCATTTCCTGTGCATTTTAAAGTCATTTTGTAGTTTGGTTGTTTTTAAGCTTGTCACCCCTTGTTCATTTATACCCTTGTGTTCCCTCTGTTCACTGTCTGGTGTTGTTCTACATGGATGAATTGTGTGTTTAAGTTCTCTTTTCCTTGCCCTTTATGTTTATGTTCTGAATCAGCCATGTTACAGCTAAGGTGTTGTGTTATTATGCAATTGTTAAGGTGTTCTGAATATTTGCTATGTAGTTACTGGTGTGATCTGGGCCATTGTCCTGAGTTCTGAGCTGGCCCAAGTAGATTAGAATAAAGATTAAACATAAACATGAGCATTTACTACCTTACTGTACTATTTACAGGGTGACATTGGTTTCCGAGGATCTACTGGGAGACCAGGTGCTCCAGGTAGTGCTGTAAGTAAGATGGCTTTATATAATTTGTTGTAAAGAATGTGGTCATGGCTTATATAAAAGTGGTCATGTTTTGTATTATGTCATGGCTTGTGGCATGGATTTAAAAACAAATTCAAAGGGGGCCGCAGGAACACCAGGTTTGCAAGGGAATCAAGGACTACCTGGACCAAAGGTAATTTCCTCTCTGTCTCTTAAATAATGACTCCTACTACACCCAATTTACCATCCTTTTCATCACAGGGCTCTGTAGGACCCAAAGGATTACCAGGACCCACCAGGCTAATAGGACCAAAGGTTATCAAATCAAAGACATTGTTTTTGCTTCTACAATCTGTGTGGATTTTTTTTATGTTATTCTTTGTTAAAACTTAGGGGATTCCGGGACTTCAAGGTGAAAAGGGAGATGTTGGACAAAAAGGACCAAAGGTATCACTGTATCCATTAACTATAGACAATTGCTTCTGACATGTGAAATAATAATAAGAATAATCACCCCAGTTTTGTTCAGAGGTCCAAACTGAGAAAACATGAGTAATTTGTTGCAGTAGCTCAGTGCTCATTAATGCAATTTACAGGGTCATGTTGGCATTAGAGGATTGCAAGGACCCGTTGGACCACCAGGAGAAAAGGTAAGTTCGAACGGAACCGAAAATGCATCAAAAAACAATCAGTTGCTTTTTTTTCAATAGTTGTGAATCTTTTCCTTCATCTCACAGGGAAAGCAAGGTGCCCCAGGGTACAAGGGACGACATGGGCCTAAAGGCGTACATGTAAATAACTACCTTCAAGATACTGTGCACATATTTACTGTGATGTTTTTATTCCTTATTCATAAATATGTTCTTTATTGCAGGGCGACGCTGGTGCTCGTGGGCGTCCTGGTGACAAAGGATTCCCTGGTTTACCTGTATGTCTCTTTGTAAACTCTTTGAACAGTTTTATCTGCTAAAGAACAATAGCATAGATGACACGGTTTCTTGTTTTGCTCTACAGGGTCCAACTGGAAGGAAGGTGTGTACTGAAGGTGTGATCGTAATTTATACAGCTCTGCTTATCTTTGCCCTGTACATGATCCAGGTAGGTACAGTATAGATACAAATCTTATTAGAGTCACACTGACCTGCAGTACCCTGATGTGCAGTATTCAAACAGCAAAGTACAGTAGGGTCATGCTGAAGCATTGACAATATGGGATTTAAAATATGATTTAGACCTCAAGTACATTAAGCTTATTAGAGTTAAATGTGCTTTCTTAAGCGCTGCTCCTATCAACAGGGTATGAAAGGAATTCAGGGAATATCAGGACTGAAAGGTGTGAAAGGTCGGAGAGGACCTCCTGTAAGTGGAATAGGTTTTTTGCATGTGACTTTAATTTCACACTTTAACTTTAATTTCACTTTAATGTCATATTGATTTGATTGCTTTTTAAGATATTGTCTTAATCTTATATTCTGGCTCACTCTCACCATCTCACCAAGGGAAAACCAGGTATTCCTGTTCAGCAGATACCAGGACATCGTACTTCACCTCATGCTCAGAGAAGAGGATCACAAAATGTTGGTACAAACTCAAGCAGTTAATCTTGGTTTGTTGAGCACCAAAACACATTTGTATTGTAAAAATATAGAGGAAAGTTGGGGTCCGGTAGCAAAAAGGCCTGAGATGAAGATTTTAATATATTGATTGTAAGTCTTTGCACGCTATTTTCAGAAAGCAAGGTCATTATCCAGAAAGTCTCGATTTGACAAGCCTGAAGATGAGTTTGAGGAAAATAGCTTCTCGCAAGGCACTAAAGACAACCCAGCAACTACCTGCAGAGAGCTGAGTCTCATCCAGCCTCACCTCAGAGATGGTGAGCAGACTTCAGGCCCAAAAATGTGACTGACATCATAAAGTGGACATTTAATTTACTGTTGTCCTGTTTGTAGGGCACTACTATGTTGATCCAAACCATGGATGTCCATTTGATGCTCTCCGTGTGTTCTGCAATTTCACTGCTGGTGGTCTAACTTGTGTGTCTCCCGTCCGGTCTAAAGTAAGATCAGTATCCTTTAGTGATTCTAAGATGTGAACTGATGTTTTGAACGAAAGTTGGATTTAAAAACTGTAAGATATTATAGAATCAAAATCTCAAAGACATTCACAGTATTGCCCATTACTATTACTCCAAAAAGGGATTTTCAATGTAATGCCCCATAAGAACCACTATTGGCTTCCCAGAGAACGTTTAAATAAAAGATCTGATGTGAAAGACATTTTAATAATCCGAAGAACCCTTTTTTAATATAAAGGATCTTCTGCAGATTGAAAAGCTTTGTTGTATGTTTAAGGTTCTTTGTGGAACCATATCACAATAAAATGTAAATATTTGCAAGAAAACTGCCAGTAAGATACACAGAATAACACACAGAATATGTTTGTACGTATACTGTTATATTGAATATTATAGTATATTTGTGTGTTAATTGACGGTGATTTGTCAGATTTCAGGGATGTGGGCATCAGAGGACAGATCTAAAAAGTGGTTTAATGAGCTGCACAGAGGCTTCAAGGTAATAACTGCTGAATTTCATAAGATGATGTAATTTCTTGTTAATTTACTAACATGGTGTATTTTTTGTTTCTATGGAAACAGTACTGTGAATATCATCATTTGTATTAAGAATAGCAGGTGTCTTAATGAATGTAATTTTCCGATTATTGCTCTGCACAGTTTAAGTATAGAGATCTCGATGTTGTCCAGCTGCGATTCCTACGGTTACACAGTACCTCTGCCACACAAATCATCAGCCTGACATGTCCTGAAAAACACAGCCCCACTGCTAAACACCAGGATACCACCAAGAGGGTGTTACGCTTATGGGGAGACTCCGATGAAGAAATCCATCCGTCTCATGTCCTCATATCACAACATGATTGTGAGGTAAGAAGCAATCAGTGTAGGACACTTGACAACAGCTTTTCTAAATGAGAAGTTTAAAAAAAATAGAACGCATCCAAACCATGTCACATAAAGTATTTCCCCTCTTTATCTTCGCAGGTAAAAGCACAGGTGAGGGTTCTTGGGAATTCGGAGCTTCACAGAGGAGACATACGACTCCTTCCCATAAGAGATGTTCTTTTGCAGGGTGGAGGAGAAACCTGGGAAGGAGATACAAGCATCGCCCTTGGACATTTGTGCTTTTTATAGCGTCTTTCCAAAAATAAATTCTGTTCACAGAGCACCTGGGATGAGTGCATTGTTTCCAGGACATACGCTACAGTTCGGCTTTGAATGCTGTATAATAATGTAACGTAGATTATAATTAGTGAATTTGTTCTACAGGTTTATATTATTCATATTTCTGGTAGACTGAAAGTGGTGCAAAAAGTGTGTGTGTGCGAGTGTGTGAGAGACTTATGTAGACTTATGTGTCAGTGGGTTGTGAGTATTTATGTACTGATTTATTTATGTAAGATTGTAAGAATTTGTTCTGAAGGAAATGTTCATATATTGAACCTTTA
>NC_056706.1:8019643-8023626 GCF_018831695.1 Puntigrus tetrazona
GCTTTGCATGCTGATTGTGGTTTGCTGGTCCACAGCACAGTAAGTTGGTGGACCAGCATGGTGTTTTGATTTCTAGGACTAGCTTGGTATGCTGGTGGACCAGCAATTGTTGTCTTTTGGCTATAGATGATGATGGTTAAAGAACCATTTTCTGAATTATTTTTAATAAATCCCTAGTGTTGAACAAACACTGCTCAGTTTTCATATGGTCCTGATCTATAGAGAATAAAAGTAGGCAGTGTTGTAGTTAGTGAAATAAAGAATTTATTTATGTATATGAAATAAATTCTGACTCAGTGTGCAAGGATCTTAACAAAATTACTTCTTACAAACCAGCACTGGTCCAGCACTATACCAACACTAACCAGCATAAACTAGCCAGGACCATTTTGGAATCCTTGTGGTGGATGTTTTAACAAAATAAGTAGACACAGTGAAATAGTTTGTGTACATTAGACAAGCTACAAATGGGCGTCATGGTGAACATGAGCAAATTTTCTTAGTATAACAATAAGTAATTTTGCATAGTTTGGTTTCAGTTCTTCCTCCATTTAATAATAATATTTTAATACATTTATAAGTGCACAAAGAACTGATGAATTATGATTTGTCCGCAAAACATTTATACCATGTAGTGGAGAAACACCTAAAGATTTTTCTTTTCTTATTAGGTGAACCGGGCCTACAGGGTCCACCAGGTCAACCTGGGGAGAAAGGCGAAGCAGGGGTAGATGGCATTCCTGGATTTGTAGGAGAGAGAGGAGAACCTGGTAAGATTATGTATACCTCTAAAAGTGAAAGGTAGCTCAAAAAAGGAAAATGGTTTAGGGCAGTGATTCTCAACTTCAGCCCTCGAGGCTCACTGATCTGCAGATTTTGTATGTCTCCCTTTTTTACTACACCTGATTCAGGTAATAAGCTCAAAAGAAACCGAATTGAGTAAAGCAGATAAGAGACACATGCAAAATGTGCAGAGTGGTGGGCTCCAAGGACTGGAGTTGAGAACCACTAGTTTGGAGTAATGATCTTTTAGGGAAAATGGATATCTAAATACAGCAATAACTGCATAGATTTACGTGCACATGAATTAGATCTCTTTTGAATGTAAAGGTTAGTCATTTCTTAACACACACCTAAACCAAATCCATAATAGAGCTTTCTGCATAGCCTATCAAAGCAAATGTATGATGTGCTCTTGTCTGAGAATGTTTGCAGCAAGATCCCCGATCAAGTGCGCCATCCTCAAAACTATTGGAAACACCTTAGGTTACAATATAAAAAGTTTAGAGATGATGGACCTCTCAAGATCCAACAGGGTTTGCATTTTCTATGTAGAGCTGTATTCAACTCATTGAATTTTCATTATCAAAATTATTTCTCTTCTTTAGGTATACCTGGCACAGGTTTTCCAGGATCCCGTGGAGAAGCTGGCAGCAAAGGTCAGAATCGCATGTCTCCAATAATTAGGTTATAAAGCACTACAAGGTCTACCTAAAATAAAAATATTTTATTGTTTTGCATGTAAAATTAAGATGTTTTAGTGACAAGTAACTCAGTTAATCTTTTCCTCGTCTTCACACAGGTGACAAGGGTAACCCTGGTCTTCCTGGCATTAACGGGAGTCCAGGCATTCCTGGAATCAAAGGTGAGAAGGGTCTGCCTGGATTCCCAGGGGACCAAGGGCATCCAGGAGAGAGAGGACTTCCAGGAATATCTATGGAGGGACCTAAAGGGGACCAGGGAGCTCAGGGACAACAAGGACAAAAAGGTGAATTCTTAAGACCTCACCATAAAGGACAGTCTGTCACAGAATATTTCCCTTATTAGTAGTCCATTAATTTAAGGGTGTCATTATAGCAACAAAATGCAGTGGTCACTCCTGTTAGCCAAAGAACTGTATGTGAACTCTATTAAATTGAACTGAATACTCTAAAACAGCACTGACAGATTTATTCTGCTGAATGTGGCCTGTGTTATCTTAATGTCACATTTTTACCACAGGTGTGATTGGTGACCCAGGCCCACCTGGTATACCTGGCAGTGCTGGAGCTAAAGGAGAAAAGGGAGATGTGGGCTTCCCTGGCCCACAAGGCTCTCAAGGATATAAAGGAGATAAAGGTTTCACTGGTGCCTCTGTGAGTTAATGCTTAATTATCAAAAATAACAATTTCGCCTTTAAAATTTATAGATAATTGAATGTAGTTGTGCTCTGTAGGGTGAGCCTGGATTGCCTGGCTATAATGGACCAAAGGGTGAGATGGGACCACAGGGTGTTCCTGGGTTCCCTGGTAAGATTTAAAATCAAATTTAACTTGAAAAAATATTACAGTGCATCTAAGTGTGCTTTTCTGAATGTCATTCTTCATATTCTTCAAAAAAACAATGCTCAACAGTATTGGTAGATTTAGTTCCTCTGTGTTATTCCAGGTACAAAGGGTGAGCATGGAGTAATTGGTCCTAAGGGTGACGGAGGTGACAGAGGATTCCCAGGTCTTAAAGGTATTAACAAGAAACATTTTAACTTTATATATGATTAGTAATTTAACTTTAAAGGTTATTTTCATTGCCATTTCAATGAAATAACTGAACATAAACACAGGGACCTGATGAAATTCAAATGTAATTTTTTTTAATGCCTGTTGCATCTGAACACAAAACATCAGAACACATTTTATATCCACCAACTGCTTCTTCAAATCCTTATTTGATGTTGGTGAAACATTTTTACTATAGTAATGGACAGTTTAGGTCTGAATGCTATACTTCATTGTAAACATTGTACTGAATTTCTGCTTTTGAATTTTTCATTAGGTACTGAAGGCCCCCCTGGACCACCTGGGCCTCCCACATTTATAAAGGGAGATCCTGGTCCTCCAGGACCTCAGGGTCCCCAAGGGCTGATCGGAATTCAAGGCTACCCTGGACAGAAAGGACAACAGGGTGAGTATTTCAAATAACTGAACTTAAAAGTTTATGAAAACAGTCAGTTGACTATTGATATTCATCCAACACACAAACTACCTCTTAGGTGTGATGGGACTTCAGGGTTTAAAAGGATCCGATGGAACACCTGGCTATAATGGACACCCTGGGGCCAAAGGAGAGCCCGGACAAACCGGACCTTCTGGTAGGTTTACAGACACATAAAATATTAGGGGGAGTTCCAATCACAGCAGAAGAGCTCTGCAAATTTCAGAAGAACTCTAATGCCTTTTTAATTCATAAGATTGCTTATGCTTGTCGACCCCTTTTTTTTTTTTACTAAAATATCTTTTCTGTAGGCCCCAGAGGGTACCCTGGACCTCCAGGACCTAGTGGTTTCCCTGGTGGCATCGGCCCTCCTGGCCCTGCATCAATGGACCACGGCTTCCTTGTAACACGCCACAGTCAGAGTATCGATATTCCAGTATGTCCAGCAGGAACAACGCCGATCTATGATGGATATTCACTGCTTTATGTACAAGGCAACGAGAGGTCACATGGACAAGACCTAGGTCAGCACAACTGCACATACAAATAATGTATTTATTCAGAAATATTAATCTTAATTAATTCTGCTCTTGTTACCCAATAGGCACAGCTGGTAGCTGCCTAAGGAAGTTCAGCCCAATGCCTTTCCTCTTCTGCAACATCAACAATGTATGTAACTTCGCTTCTCGTAATGACTATTCCTACTGGCTTACCTCTCCCGAGCCAATGCCCATGAGCATGGCCCCTGTTACCGGTGAGAGCATCAAACCCTTTATCAGCAGGTTTGTGATCTTCTATGAATCGTTTAAAATTTCTGTGAAAAAGAATTCCTCGTCCTCGTTCTCATGTGCATGCATGTTTTCAGATGTGCAGTTTGTGAGGCTCCTGCAATGGTGATAGCTGTGCACAGTCAGACCATACTGATCCCACCCTGTCCTCGTGGGTGGGATTCTCTCTGGATTGGATACTCTTTCGTCATGGTGAGGAATATAAAAAAGCAGTTTTAGGACTGC